>NC_138354.1:1095000-1102500 GCF_046562875.1 Panthera onca
CGGACTCCATCTCAGGCCACACTGGGGCCACAGGGATCACAGGGATAAGGTCCAGGGGGCTGGGGCCGCAGCAAAATGCACCCTTCCCATTGGCAAACTTTTTACAAAGGACATCACACACACGTATACCGTGATTTCTTTCCCTTCTACCCACAGTCCTAATTTGCTGCTTATTTAAGAATATGTCCTTTAATGATTTAGCTCTGAGTCTATCAATATTTTATAGTGGGAAAGGGAGTGACAGACACTTCTCTGAGAACATAATTTAATTATAATTAATGGGTTGAGTACCTGGGCCTTATTCTTCAGAGGCCGAGTCAAAGCGAGATGTATTTATTTTTTTTTTTATCCCTGTGTAGGGGACCTGATTGGCTGCCACCCCAAAGTTACTTTTCTCTCCCTCCCTCCCTCCCCTCCTCCCCAGCCCCGTGCCCCTGCTTTACAGAGTAGGGGGAGGGTGGGGATCAGGGTGTCTCGGCAGCGCCCCGCCCCCCCCCCCCCCACTTCTTCTATAGAGCAGGCGGCTGCCAGTCAGAGAGGGCATTAATTATGCCTTTTATTGACAGGGCGCTACATTCTGTAGGAGTCATTCTCTTTTGGAGTCGCCCCCTCCCCCTCCCCCCCTCCGCTCCTTCCTCTTCCTCCTCCCTCTCCTTCCTCCTCTCCCCCGCCGCCTGGAGCCTGGAGCCGGAGAGGAGATGAGAAGCCCTTGTAGTTTTAAATTCAATGTGACAGTTTCGGAAAGAGCGGATGATGAATCTCCTATTATTGGATCAGTCTATTTGCCGCTCAATGTCTCTCTGTAATTGGAGCAGCATCACTTTAAAGGTTCAGAGAGTACAGCGTTTCTGGTGAAAAATCCCCACAACACGCCGGTGAATGTTTTAAAGGGAAATCTATTAGTGATTTGCAGAGGGGCGGGGAGCCCGCGCCGGGGCGGGGGGGGAGGCGCGGGCTCCGGCCAGCGGGGATTGAAGTGGGGGGGCTCGCCGGGGCCCCCTGCCTGGACCGCTCCCGGTGCCCGCGCCCGCCCCGCTCCGAGCCGCGCCCCTCCCTCCCTGCCGCCCCCCCCCCTTGTTGTGACAGTTCCTGATACTGTTTATTGAGGTGCATGTCAGGTATAATTAGCAATCGATATGGAAAGCGTTTCCTTGCACCCAGCGCGCCTCTGACGTCAGAGCCGATTAGCGCTTCTTATTGGTCCCAAATTCCCGGGGCCGCGGCTAATTATCGGGAGCTTGATGTTGATAAAGTAAAGCGCCGGAGTGCGGGCGAAGCATGTGTAGGGCTCCGGGTCCCTGTCTCCGCCGCCGCCGCCCGCGCCTCCCGCCGCTGGCCCGCCCCGGCCCCGGCCCGCGCCCCCGCGCCCCGCCGCCGGCCCCACCGGCCCCCCGCGCGAGATGATGGACGGCCGCCTCCTGGAGCACCCGCATGCCCAGTTCGGGGGCTCGCTGGGCGGCGTGGTGGGCTTCCCCTACCCGCTGGGCCACCACCACGTGTACGAGCTGGCCGGCCACCAGCTGCAGTCGGCCGCCGCCGCCGCCGCCGCCGCCGCCTCGGTGCCCTTCTCCATCGACGGCCTGCTCAGCGGCTCGTGCGCCGCCGCCGCCGCCTCCGTGGTCAACCCCACGCCGCTGCTGCCGGCCGCCTGCGGGGTAGGAGGCGACAGCCAGCCCTTCAAGCTGTCAGGTAGGTGCGGCGGGCGCAGAGGGCACCCTCGTCGGGCGCAGGAGCTGGGCTGCCGGGCGGGCGGCGAAGGGCGCGGGGGGGGGGGGGGGGTGTTGCAGAACGAGGCTCGGCGCACTCCCCGCCCCCGGTCTGCCACCCCGGCGCAGGAGCCCCCGGACCCGGGCGGCCGACAGGTGTCCAGGGGGTGGATGTGGCCTGGGCCCTGGCTGAGCCCTGCGGCGTCCTCTGCGTGCCCGCAGACTCGGGGGACCCCGACAAGGAGAGCCCGGGCTGTAAGCGGCGGCGCACCCGCACCAACTTCACCGGCTGGCAGCTGGAGGAGCTGGAGAAGGCGTTCAACGAGAGCCACTATCCCGACGTGTTCATGCGCGAGGCGCTGGCGCTGCGCCTGGACCTGGTCGAGTCCCGAGTGCAGGTAAAGGCCGCCGCTCCCCGCGGGAGGCAGCGTCCCGCCGCCGCTAGGCCTGCCCGGCGCCGGCCCCGCCTTTGTTCCAGGTGGGGACCGCGGCCCCGCTTCCGAGCCCGCCTCGCGCTCGCCGGCCCCGCGGTGGTGGTGGTGGTGGGGTGCCGGGGTTCGACGCTTCGCGGGAGAGAAAGCGAGGTGGCTCGGGAGGGGCCGGAGGCCCCGAAGTTACCAGAACAGCAGCTGCGTCGGACCCGGGAGCTGCGTGGTGGGGGTCGGGCGAGGGCGCAGAATGAAGTGTCAGAGGGCTGGGCGGCGTGGGGGGCGGGGGGGGGGGCGGTGAGGGGTGCGGGGGCGGGAGGGAGCCGGCCCGGCTCGGACCTGGAGGAGGCCCGGCGCACGTAGCCTTCCTAGCCCTCGCCTGGGGCTCGGCGCTCGGCCTGGAGCAAACGCGCTTGTTTGTTTACCTCTCGCCTTTAAAATATTCAGACGGAGACATGTATTTATCCAACGCTTTGCAGAAGGAGGTTAGCTGAGGAAGGGGAGGCGGACACGGCAGCAGGAAGAAGGTGTCTGAATCTTTCGTACTCTCGGTTTTCTTTCCCCGGTACTTTGATTTCATTCGGACATTGCCGGCGTTGGTTTTTGTTTTTTTTAAATATAGTGTCAGTTTGTTGGATTAAAAATTCAGGATGAATTGTGCATAATCGGGTGTTTCCCTGAAGTACAGAAATCTTTTTCTGGGGTCGGAGTGGCGGTGAGCTGGGGTGTGCAGCTGTGGGAGCAGGGCTTTGAGGCAGAGGCCTGGCAACGCCGGTTTAGCACCAATAGCTTTGTCTAAAAGGTGTTCTCCACCCCAGCTCGCGCTGCTCCTCATGACCTCTTCCGTTTATAAATCCTTTCATCCAATTTGTTTAAGTGTCTTAAGCAAAGACCTCTTCATCCCCCCCCCCGTATGATAATGAGCATTACTTGGTGACAAGTCAGCCTGGAATTTGCACCCCCCAAAAAAAAGTATGGGAAGGAAGGAAGGAGCGAGCTCCAGCCTTGGAGAGGTTACAGCTTAGAACCGTCACCTCGGCACCAGCAAGGCTCCCTGTGACCAGACCAGCCGCTATTGTGCCTGGTCTCTCCATGGCCCCAACAAAGAATTCAGATTATCGCGATCTCTTCGGGAGGGTGGTGTGCCTGGGGCCGACAGAGATTTGCCTGTGTGTACGGGGTGGGGAGCCGGTACCTGGGACCAGGGTTCCCCAGGACAAGGCCTGCACAGAGGGCAGAAGAGCTGCTGGGGCCCAGGCCGCTCCTGCAGCACCTGGCGACTGGCATCTTCCCTGTCTGCCTTCCTCCCTGGCCTAAGCCCAGCACTGCTTCCAGAGGGCTCTGTTGGTGGCCTAGAGCCTCCAGAAAGAAGGATGTATGCGAAGGGGGAGGGGGAGGCTGCTGGACCCCTCCCCCTAAGGTCGGCTTCCCAGGCCCTTCTAGAAGAAGCACCCAGATTTCCCTTTAGGGGGGCCCCCAATATGTGGGCTTTGACTCAGTCTCCAGGGGGCCGAAGACAGGTGTGGAGGGCAGCTGAGCCCAGCCACTGGTGGTCCTCAGGCCAGACGGTCAGCACCAGGCCAGGCAGGCTGCTTAGAACAGGAGCTGTGAGAAGCCAAGAGGGGCGACGAGGGGCTGCTCCTTGCGCGCCTCCCGACCAGGAACCAGAAGCCCTCAGGGGCCAGACCGGCCGTACCCAGCGAAGGGGCAGCTCCCAGTTCCCTGAGGTGAGAAGCCAGAGTGGGAAGCTGGCCCAGAGGCCCCATCTACCTCCTTCCGGGTGAAAAAGATGCTCTTTGGAACCTGCAGCTTGAGTGCCGAAACCCAGCTCAGGGCTGGCTGGGCCTCGTGCCTTGGCTTCCGCGCCCCCCGCCCCTCCACTACCCCTCGGCCGGGAGCGGAACCGAGGTTGTACAGGCCTGTCTGGGAGGGGGGGGGGGCAGTGAGGAGGCCCGAAGTCCCAGCGGCAAGCCCGCCGCCTGACTGTGCCTTCCTTTCCCCTGTCCGGCTGCTCTAGGTCTGGTTCCAAAACCGCCGGGCCAAGTGGAGGAAGAAGGAGAACACGAAGAAGGGCCCGGGGCGGCCGGCTCACAACTCACACCCCACCACGTGCAGTGGCGAGCCGATGGACCCGGAGGAGATCGCGCGCAAAGAACTGGAGAAGATGGAGAAGAAGAAGCGCAAGCACGAGAAGAAGCTGCTCAAGAGCCAGAGCCGCCACCTGCACTCGCCGGGCGGCTTGTCCCTGCACAGCGCCCCCAGCTCGGACAGCGACAGCGGCGGCGGCGGCCTGTCCCCCGAGCCGCCCGAGCCGCCGCCTCCTGCGGCCGCGGCCAAGGGCCCGAGCGCGCACGCCGCCGGCGCCGCGGGTTCCGCGCCCGCACCGCCCGGCGAACCACCCGCGCCCGGCACCTGCGACCCCGCCTTTTACCCGAGCCAAAGAAGCGGCGCAGGCCCGCAGCTGCGGCCCGGCCGCCCCGCGGACAAGGACGCCGCCCCGTGTGCGCCTGGGGCGGCGGCGGAACGCGGCGCCGCCGGCCTGCCGAAGGCCAGCCCGTTCAGCGTGGAGAGCCTGCTGTCCGACTCGCCGCCGCGCCGGAAAGCCGCCCCCGCCAACGCCGCCGCGGCCGCCGCCGCCGCCGCCGCCGCCGCGGCCGCCGCCGGGCTGGACTTTGCGCCCGGGCTGCCGTGCGCGCCGCGGACCCTCATTGGCAAGGGCCACTTCCTGCTCTACCCCATCACGCAGCCGCTCGGCTTCCTGGTGCCACAGGCCGCGCTCAAGGGCGCAGCGGGTCCGGAGCCGGCGCCCAAGGACGCGCCGCCCGCACCCGCCGCGCCGCCCGCGCCGCCCGCTCAGGCCAGCTTCGGGGCCTTCCCGGGGCCCGGCGGCGCTCCGGACTCGGCCTTCGCGCGCCGCAGCCCCGACGCCGTCGCCTCCCCGGGGGCCCCGACCCCGGCGCCCTTCCGGGACGCGGCCGTGGCTGCGGCCGAGGGCGGCGGCGGGGAGTGCGCGGATCCGGGGACCGCCGGCCCAGCCGCCCCACTGCCGCCGCCTCTCGCGCCGTCGCCCGGGCCGGGCACGCGGGCTCCCAGCCCAGCCGGGGAGCCTGCTTTGTGCGGGGCCCCAGAGCCGGGCGCCGAGTCCGGACCCAGCGCGCCGCCGGAGGGCGACGAAGTGGACATGGACTGAGGGGCGGCCCGCGCCGCTCGCTCAGGCGCGACTCACACAACGAAATCAGGTGATCGGCTTAGAAACCCTGCTTTTCCCTCTTTCTTCTGTTTTCTTCCTTTTATGGTTATTTTTTAAAGAAAACCGCCGTTTCGATTCGGACCTAGGCAGCAACCGCAGGACTCGGGGTGAGACCCTCTTCCTCTCGGGGGAGCAAAACAACAACAAGCAAACAACCCCCACAAAAACCCACAACAAGAATCCTCAGCCTTGTAAAATGCAAAAATGTCTAAGAATATTTATATATGTGCCATTTTTGATAAATAAAGGTGGTCAAACGCAAGCTCTCAGGTCCATCTTTTTCCGATTTCCGAGCGCCCAGTGTGGCCCCTCCTCCCCTCCGTTTTCCACTCCTCTCCCCGCGGGCGGGGCAGGGACGAGGCTCCTCACCTCCCCCGGGGTCCGCGCTTAATGCCTCCTTTTGTGTGCGTGTGTGTTTGTGTTTTCTGATTGAACAAATTTATGCGTCCGCGGCTCCCCCTCTCCTGCCCTCCCTCGCGCTCCCCCTCCCACCCGGCGCCACACACGCGCGCGCCCCCGCGCGCACCCCCGCGCTGGCACACGCCGGGGCGCGCGGCGCGGGGTGACGGAGCCGGGGGCTGCAAGGGCCGGGCCGCTGGGCTCCTGCAGAGTTTTGATATGAAAGTAATTATTTTCCGGTGGCTGCTGCGGGGACTGGGTTTCTTGCCCAAAGGGTTATTATACATTACCGATTTCTAGTGATATGAAATCACATAAACTTCCTACAATAATAGAATTAGCATGAAAGGCTGGGGTGTCAAATTGAAATTGGAGAATAATAGCGCCGGCAGCTGGGGGAGTGCGTGCGCATATTGGAGCGGAGACGGGAGTCGTGGGGCGGAATTTTCATGAGCCGTACTCTTTGTCAGCGCTCTTGTAGCCGGCTATATTAAGATAGATGCCCAATGATATCCCTCATTGTTCTGTCGCTTATATTGATGTTGCTGCGTTATCAGCCTATTGATCATGTGTCGTCTGTAATAGGACAGGCGCCGCCAACGCGCCTCTTTACAAAAGCAGTGCACATTTGTTCTAATAGGGTCCGGGTCCCCGGGGGACCCTTCGGGGGCTTCAGGACATCTGCAGCGAAGAAATATTAGCAAACTTGGCTGGAGCCTGCAGCCAGCCCCTGGCCCCCTCCCCTGCCCGCAGCCGCCCCACCCCGAAGTGAACCACCACCAATCCTCCTCCCCCTCGTGGCCCCCCCCCCCGCCAAAATCCCAACCCACCCTCCTCATTTTCCTGGGCCCCGAGTCCTCGGTGCCGCAAAAGCCACCAATTCCCCAAGAAATTGGGATCCCAATTATTAAAACCATTAATTCCAGCGAGGCTGAGCGCAGTGGAATTATGTTTACAGCCTCGTTAAATATCCCTGATCCCTCCTGGTCATCAGGCCTTTATTTGCAAATAAATTGAAAATAATCAGAAGGACAGCTTTCCTCCTCGCGCGGGCGCAAATGAATTTCGGAGCCCGAGTCCCTTTAATAATATTTACATAATTTTCGCTCAGTGACTCTGATATTTGCTCTCTAGGAGACCGAGCTTATAGGAAAAATAATTAGATCAAAAGAAAAGTGAGAGGGGGAAGGAAGAGAGGGAGAGGGGCGGAGTCCGCGGGAAGGGGACAGCGGCGCCGGCGGCCCAACTCGGGGCCAGGCGGCCCCAGTGCAGGCCGGGAGTCGGCAGGGAGGTGGCGTGGGGCTTGGAAGCAGGTCGCTGGGGTTCAGCCACAGCCCGCGCACCCCTCCTGGCTCGGGCCGCCGGGGTCCTGCGCCCGCCCTCCACGGAGCCCGCCGGGCGCTGGACCCGGCCCGCGCTGCCCCGACCCCTTTGTCTCCGCCAGTCCGGCCCGGCCTCGGCCTGCAGTGAGCCCTCCCCTCTTCTCCACTCCCACCCCCATTAAACTGTATTTAAAGTGTCATTTAAATTATGAAATTGTAGCAGAAAATTGTGCGTAAAATGCCGGTTATTTTATCTAAGGTGAACAATTTGTCTGGCAGCGATAAATCGCCTCCTTCCTTCAATTTGCAGCTGTTCATTTCGGTGGCGGCTGCACCGAGTGGGGGGGAAGGCCTCATGTTTAATGGATTTGCGGTTTGAATGCTGGAGTATCGCT
>NC_138354.1:1105000-1107500 GCF_046562875.1 Panthera onca
CCCCCACCCCAGCCGGCGGTCCGGAAGGAGCTCCCCGGGCCGGGAACCACCAGGCCTTGCAGAGTCTCGAAGTGAGTATGGAGGGGGAAGGGCGCTGGTGGGGAGCGGGGCGCAGGGCCCCCAGGCCCCTCCTCTCTGCGTCCGCCCCAGCTGCCCCAGGCGTTGGCCTCGCCTTCCCCGAGATGTCCGTGTGCCTGGTGTCCCTCACCACCCTCTGGCTCCCGTCTCTCCGGCCGCCGCGCACTCTGCGCTCCCCCTCCTCGGCTTTTCTGAGCCCGGATCGCCCTCCCCAGGAAGGGAGCGGGCCACTGCCGCGTGTGGGTGTTGCAGTAATGAAAAATCAGAGCAGTTAAATCGTAAAATTTGGATTAAGAAGCTTGAATTTAATACACACGCACCACATTTATTAAAGCATTAGAATAATTGAAATTTGCTGCTGCAGCCGTCCAATCTGTTTAAATAATTCTATGGGTGTCTTGTTGTGATAAAAGATTATCTAGAATTCTATTAAAGGCGCAGGAGCCTGCTTTGTAAATCCTATTTGGGGACTTTCAATAACTATCGATAATCTCATCTGCACAGAACCCCCGCCTCTCCGCGTTATCGGAAAGTTTGCAGCGTTCCCCGAACAGCGCCGGGAAGGCCAGACCGGCCGTGGACCCGGCACCTGCCGCTCCGCCCGGGATTAGGGCGCACCTGGGGTGCGGGGGGCCCCCGGGCGGCCGCTGGTTAAGCCCGCCGGCTCTGGCGGACGCGCGGGGTGGGGAGTGACCCCGAGGGCCGCGCTAGGCAGGGCCGGCGGGAGGCCTTTGTTCGCTGCCCCGGAGCCCCGGGGCTCCACACCACGCGCAGGGCTGCGGGGAGCGAGCGCGGGCGCGCGGGCGCCGCCGCTAATTGCTGCTAATTTTGTTTCATTAACTTTATTTACTCTTGAACCCCTTAATTGTTTTCCATTTATTTTTAGTAATTTTAGAATGCACTAATAATCCCCCTCTGTCTGAGGACGCCTCTAACCCCCTCCTCCTCCTCCTCCCCTCCCTCCCTTGCTCGCTCGCTCGCCCCCACCCCCACCCCCCAACTCCCTCCCTTCGGCCTCCCAGGCTTCTCCGCCGCGGACCCGGCTCGGCTTGGCGCTGGTAGCGGGCAAAGAGGATCCGAGGGGTGAGCAGGAGTCTCCTGGAGGCCTGTGGACTCCCGCGGGTCCTTCTGCCGGTTTTGCGGGGAGGGTGGAGGGCCACGACCAAGGCCGGTCCCCGGGCCAGGGAGACTCTGATTTGAGCTGCTACTGCCGTAGGAGGGAGCGCCGAGGCCCTGAGAAGGGCAGGGACTTGGCTAAGGTCACGAAGCGTCCCAGAGGCCTCTCTGGGCTGGGGTGGGGTTGGCCGGGCCAGGTCCTCGCCGCCCTCGCTTCTCTGGTTCCTCTTGTGGCCTGCGAGGGTCTGCAGCGCGGCCTGAGCTCGGGGCTGGGCCGGGTGGGGACTCGGTTCACTGCTGCGCAGCCCCTTCGCTGGGGAACCGACGTCCCCGCGGCCCCCGCCCCCGGCCCCCAGGACCCAGCCCCGCGCCTTGCCGGTTATTAGACAGCTCGCGGGACTGTCTGCGGGCCGCCTCTTTCCTGCTAATTATCACCTTATGAAAAGTGTTTCATTAAGGAACTCTGCTTTTGATTAATTATCGACAGAATGCTGACCAGAAAGAAATGAAATTAATCTCTGACCCCGTCTGGGTAACACTGGAAATTCATCACATATCCTTTTAATATTGAAACACAGCGCAGAATTTTAATAGAAAATATTGTTTTTCCAAACCTCCAGTCTTTATTAATGCCCCTGGGCAGGGAATGATATTGCTGGCAATATAGCAGTCTTTGTTCATTTTAAATTTATTAAACATAATGCACTTCATTTTCAAACATTTTACTGTTTCTTTTTAATTTCACTCAGTGTAAGTACAGAATAAAACCTTTTTAAACATTTAAGATATTGAAAACCCATATATGAGTGTATAACGGGAGCGCTCCGGCCATCAAATAAATTTAAGTAGAAGCAATTGTAATTTTAAGCTCCCAAGTATTATCCCCTTCAGACATTAAGGCAGTATCCGTAACCGGCGAATGGAAGTGTGAGAAGGAGAGGCTTCAAGCCCGCCCCCCCCACCCCACCCCCACCCCGGGAAGACCTCACCAGAGGGACTGGCCTAGCCCAGCAGCCCCAGCAGACCCTCCAGGCCTAACGGGTTGGCGGGGTGGGCACTTTCCCCTGCATTTCGTTGGTCCAAACGAAATGATTCCGGGAGGCCTGAGTGCTTGCCTGAGAGGGGGCCCCCATCTACCCACTGTCCACTCCACCGAGGGCCCACCCTTCCTCCTGAAGGGACAGGGAGCTTCCCTGAAACTGGGACGTGATTCCTCCCTCTGAGAGGCCGCCCCCAGCCCCAGTCGAGGCCTGCCCTGATCCCGAGCCCTGGGGTGGGGGCTCCCCTGAGATCACATCCCGCCCCT